>NW_027004618.1:0-4835 GCF_036934945.1 Oncorhynchus masou masou
TGTTTCCTTTATGGAAATGATAGAAAACGGAAAGGAAAACGCAGCACACTGCTGCTCATGCTCCCAGGTGATATTTATTTCTAACAATGTTTCGACCCTTAGGCCTTCACCTGGCATCACCCATATCCCAGGTGATGGTGGAAGGTCCTATATATAGGGGAAGTAGTGACATCACTTCCTGAAACAGTAGGTAAAAAATGCATAACGTAGGTTCACAACATTAACATTCAATGCATGGAAATATATGACCATACACAAGGAATGTGATCAATATTTACAGTTGTATACATACAATATTCAATTAGGATTTTTTTTTAAAGTAATAATCATTTGGACGTTTTAAAACTATAAAAACAGTTTCATGTCGAACTCCTCGTTAAGGCCAAGAGGAGACAGTGTGTTGAGCCTGTGGATCCAGAAAGATTCCTTTTGAAGAAGTTTCCTTTCCCTTTACTAAATGAGCCATGGATGGAGATAGGGATTTGGGCTTGGGGTTTTACTTATTTCCTCCATACTGGTCAATGATTATGACGGTGATTCTGATCCAACCATAAATTCATACATTGTGTCCCTGGCCTGAGAGAATATAAGTTCAATATCTAGCTAGATGTAGGAAGCTAACGTTTCCCATGAAATTAAGTTGGGCAAGCATTTTAGCCAGGTAGCCTAGGACAAAAAGAAAGTGTGTACTGTATGACAGAGTTTCAGCAACATGAATGAGAGGAGGATGGCATTGGTGTTTTCTACAAGTAGGGTGAATCGACAGACAGACAGACACACACACACACACACACACACACACACACACACACACACACACACACACACACACACACACACACACACACACACACACACACACACACACACACACACACACACACACACACACACACACATAAATCAGAACCATGGATATCATCAGAACAATGGCCACATATTTAGCTTACGTTGATTAAACTAAATCGTTTTTTGGTATCTTTTAGTTGTCACTTTATTAGACAAAGAATAAGTCATTCAATAATGTTGAAATGGTGCTGGAATAGTGGAGGTAGCTCCTGTTGTCTTTGCGGCTCACACTAACTCCTTTTGGTTCTAAATCAATAGTTGTTAGGTAGTCCAAAAATGTCTTAAACATTAACTTGCTTGATCATGCTGTAGGTCATGTACAGTGTCTTGCGAAAGTATTCGGCCCCCTTGAACTTTGCGACCTTTTGCCACATTTCAGGCTTCAAGCATAAAGATATGAAACTGTATTTTTTGGTGAAGAATCAACAACAAGTGGGACACAATCATGAAGTGGAATGACATTTATTGGATATTTCAAACTTTTGTAACAAAACAAAAACTGAAAAATTGCAAAATTATTCAGCCCCTTTACTTTCAGTGCAGCAAACTCTCTCCAGACGTTCAGTGAGGATCTCTGAATGATCCAATGTTGGCCTAAATGACTAATGATGATAAATACAATCCACCTGTGTGTAATCAAGTCTCTGTATAAATGCACCTGCACTGTGATAGTCTCAGAGGTCCGTTAAAAGCGCAGAGAGCATCATGAAGAACAAGGAACACACCAGGCAGGTCCGAGATACTGTTGTGAAGAAGTTTAAAGCCGGATTTGGATACAAAAAGATTTCCCAAGCTTTAAACATCCCAAGGAGCACTGTGCAAGCGATAATATTGAAATGGAAGGAGTATCAGACCACTGCAAATCTACCAAGACCTGGCCGTCCCTCTAAACTTTCAGCTCATACAAGGAGAAGACTGATCAGAGATGCAGCCAAGAGGCCCATAATCACTGCAGAGATCTACAGCTGAGGTGGGAGACTCTGTCCATAGGACAACAATCAGTTGTATATTGCACAAATCTGGCCTTTATGGAAGAGTGGCAAGAAGAAAGACATTTCTTAAAGATATCCATAAAAAGTGTTGTTTACAGTTTGCCACAAGCCACCTGGGAGACACACCAAACATGTGGAAAAAGGTGCTCTGGTCAGATGAAACCAAAATTGAACTTTTTGGCAACAATGCAAAACGTTATGTTTGGCGTAAAAGCAACACAGCACATCACCCTGAACACACCATACCCACTGTCAAACATGGTGGTGGCAGCATCATGGTTTGGGCCTGCTTTTCTTCAGCAGGGACAGGGAAGATGGTTAAAATTGATGGGAAGATGGATGGAGCCAAATACAGGACCATTATGTCAGAAAACCTGATGGAGTCTGCAAAAGACCTGAGACTGGGACGGAGATTTGTCTTCCAACAAGACAATGATCCAAAACATAAAACAAAATCTACAATGGAATGGTTCAAAAATAAACATATCCAAGTGTTAGAATGGCCAAGTCAAAGTACAGACCTGAATCCAATCGAGAATCTGTGGAAATAACTGAAAACTGCTGTTCACAAATGCTCTCCATCCAACCTCACTGAGCTCGAGCTGTTTTGCAAGGAGGAATGGGAAAAAATTTCAGTCTCTCGATGTGCAAAACTGATAGAGACATACCCCAAGCGACTTACAGCTGTAATCGCAGCAAAGGTGGCGCATAAAGTATTAACTTAAGGGGCTGAATAATTTTGCACGCCCATTTTTTCAGTTTTGATTTGTTAAAAAGTTTGAAATATCCAATAAATGTCGTTCCACTTCATGATTGTGTCCCACTTTTTGTTGATTCTTCACAAAAAAAAATACAGTTTTATATCTTTATGTTTGAAGCCTGAAATGTGGCAAAGGTCGCAAAGTTCAAGGGGGCCGAATACTTTCGCAAGGCACTGTAACTAGTCAAGTCAGTTAAGAACAAATTCCTTATTTACAATGACGGCCTATCCTGGCCAAACGTTAACAATGCCGGGCCAATTATGCGCCGCCCTATGGGACTCCCAAAAAAACAGCCGGTTGTGATACAGCCGGAATCAAACCAGGGTCTGTAGCCTGTAGCCTCCTAGCACTGAGTACAGTGCCTTTAGACTACTACTCCACTCAGGAGAAAATATAGACACACACCCTTTTCCAGGCCAATTGTTAACATCTCTAGTTGCTTTAAACATCTTAATTATTGCCCTGATAGTGGAAGTGGGCATTTTCAACCGTTGAGCTATTTTCTTATAGCCATTTCCTGATTTGTGCAGCTCAACAACCTTTTGTCGCACATCATTACTGTATTCTCGGGTCTTTCCCATAGTGATGGATGACTATGGGAACTTGGCCTGTGTGTCACCTCATAATTAGACCCCAGTGAAACAGGAAGTCATGGCTTACCACTTACGTGTTCCTAATCACTCAGGTGAATTTAAAAACGAAATGGGAATATAATTCAGTTAGATTTTACTCATTAGAATTTCTAGGGGTGCCAATAATTGTGGCACACATTTCGGATATTTTTATTTATTTCACATGCATTTTTTTCAATAATTTTACTTCAAATAAAGGTTCAAGAAAAGACGTTTTTTTTCACAGCCCGTTTTGCTCACATTTAATAACAAGGGTCCAATATTAGTGGGGCGCACTGTATAATAGCATTGAGTAACATGTTTACACTACTATAGTGGGTAATCTTTTGAGATGTCTTGGACACATACAATTTGTTGATTTTACATAGCGTACCTTTTGTACTATTTGTAAGTCAATAGCCTTTTTTTGTACAGATACAAATTAATTAAATAGAAATATGTACTGTTAAAGAGACTGAACATAGGATATGTAAATGTATATTTTTTTATGTAGCTATTTTTCTATTGATAATGTGAACTACAAATTTATATTTTTCTACAAAGCAATTGTAATGAAGCAGATAATTGACCCTCAAATACTTTTGGAAATAAAATATGTTTATTAAATTCTACTGAGATAACTTTTCCTGAAACAAAAGAACTTTCTCTTGTCTCAATTTCTCCTTTTACAGGAAACATATTTGTTTCCCTGGTTCAATCCTGGGACCTGTAATGTGTGTGTGTGTGCGAACACGCGTGTCACTACAGGAGCCGGCGTTATGTAATGGTCTTAGGAAGCCTGGCCCGCTCCTACCGTACCTCCTTCCCCCATCTAAATATAATATTGAAATATTAATCATTTATTTGACTGAGACGAGCACCAACATAAAGACGTGTCAATCTTAAATAAAGCTTCCGAGTGGGTGAAACAGCACCCACTGTCTCAGTATGTGTGTAGCCCATCTATATGATGCTGTCTGGTCAAAAGAGTAAGGCATGTCGCTTCTTCGGATCTTTCTCCAGTGAAATAGTTTTAGCCATGAAGGCATTGAATGTATTTTGGCGGGTGCACAGTGCACTGTTCAGATGCTGTTAATATTTTTGACGAACGTGCGAAGTTAACTTACTTTTGAATAGAATTGTTAGCTAGCTACCCACAAATAATTGACATGTACTGTACCTTGCATAACATTTGTTTTAGGTCATTTTTGTCTTTTTAGCCTAGCTCGCTGGCTAGCTACATTACAACAATTCACATGTGTCTAGCTGATAATTATGAAGTAAAATGTTTGCTTTGTGTGTATCTTGTTTCGTCTCTATTGTTGCCATTGTCCTGGCTGGGGAAGGTAAAGTGATTGGGGAGATGCAGCTTGAGGTAATACAGTAGGGAGAGTGCGAGTGATTCTCAAATGTAATGTTTAATGTGTTCTCATGCTCTTGTCCTCACAAGAACGTATTCAAAGAGAACGTCCTCGGAGAATGCACTTGGAGCATGAGCGTGTGGAGCACGGTAGTATGCATATGTGACCGACCAGCTCAAATCGGTCTTATATAGCAAATTTTGAAATGGTGTTTTTTTACATTAGATAAAAGTAAAAGTAGAGCCTCAAAGCTACAAAATG
>NW_027004619.1:0-4833 GCF_036934945.1 Oncorhynchus masou masou
CCCCCAGGGCAGTGTGCAGTGTGATTGTGTTGTCTGTGGACCTATTGGGGCGGTAAGCAATTTGGAGTGGGTCTAGGGTGTCAGGTAGGGTGGAGGTGATATGGTCCTTGACTAGTCTATCAAAGCACTTCATGATGACGGATGTGAGTGCTACAGGGTGATATTTATTTAGCTCAGTTACCTTAGCTTTCTTGGGAACAGGAACAATGCTGGCCCTCTTGAAGCATGTGGGAACCGCAGACTGGGATAAGAATTGATTGAATACACCAGCCAGCTGGTCTGCGCTCTTAGGATGTGGCTGGGGATGCCGTCTGGGCCGGCAGCCTTGCGAGGGTTAACACATTTAAATGTTTTACTCACGTTGGCTGCAGTGAAGGAGAACCCACAGGTTTGGTAGCGGGCTGTGTCAGTGGCACTGTGTTGTCCTCAAAGCGAACAAAGGAGTTGTTTTGTTTGTCTAGGAGCAAGACATCGTGGTCCCCGACGGGGTTGGTTTTCCTTTTGTAATCCGTGATTGACTCAGCCCTGCCACATACCCCTCGTGTCTGAGCCGTTGAATTGTAAATCTACTTTGTCTCTATACTGACGCTTAGCTTCTTTGATTGCCTTGCGGAGGAATAGCTGTTTATATTCGGTCATGTTTCCAGTCACCTTACCCTGATCTAAAGCAGTGCTTCGTGCTTTCAGTTTGTGCGAATGCTGCCATCAATCCACGGTTTCTGGTTGGGGATGTTTTAATAGACGCTGTGGGTACAACATCACCGATGCACTTACTAATAAACTCGCTCACCAAATCAGCGATATATATATATATAAAATAAAAGTATATTTTGACATGCACAGGATACAGAAAGTGTAAACAATACAGCTAAATGGTTAATTGATATATTTGCATGGTAGCAATATCAAAGATAGTGTCCAGATAAAAATATTTTATAAATATTTTATAATTTTTAGATGATGCTTATCCAGACACATTTGTCTAAATTGATGGGTTATGTAAAAGAAATGCTATAACCACCCCCAGCCACATTTAGCTAAGTGGATGGGTCACTATTATCTAGACATGTACACATGTTCATGAAATACAATAGATGGCCGTAATCACCCCCAGACACACCTGGCTAACTGGATGGATCATGTAATCATCTGGTGAAGTGGAGTTTTTTGTTTAGACATGTAGCTATCTAGCTAGTTAGCTAGCTGAACAATGAACCATAATCCCAACCCATGCTACTAGCAATACAAACAGATTTCCATAGCTAGCCACCATGCATGAAATGCTGTAGTATGAATCTGCAAGTAGCTAAAGCTAACCAACTAGTTTCAATGTTAACTAGCTTGCTAACATTAGGCTATAACTAGCAATGCAAATGGATTTCTGAGATGCAAATAATATTACTACACAGATCATTCACGTAATGTTAGCTAGCAAGCCAGCTTGTAATTTAACCATTTTATTTGTATTTACAGATGGCATGCAAGTTTGTTATTAAGGCACAAGAAAGTGCATATGTTCCAGAAGGCATTTCTGCCAAAAAAATGCATTTTAATAAAATTGTTATTATTGTGACATTTTATTGATAACAACCTATTCAATTGATAGAGGGACTATGTCATGAACCCTCAAAGTTCCAGAATGGTATGGAAATGGCAGCCATTGTTGTCAGGGAGAAATCCCAACCAGTCTAATTAGCGGAGGTGAATAAATATGGCAGCCCTCATGCACTTACCACAAATTCTAAATATTTGCTAAGTTTGCCGTATTGTATATTGCTCTGGTAGTCTTTTTTTGTATGGTCATTAGCAGAGTATACATGGCCCCAATTTTAGCTTCAAGATACCAGCAATTTAAAAAAAAAAAGTATAAATAGATTGTGCTGATTTATTGGCATAGTTTAAAAACCCAGTGGATAGTGCTAAAACAATGGCATCATATCTGAATTCTACCATCTTTATGCACATTCGCCATTTGAATAAATGGCAGTAGAGGCATAGGTGGTGGATTTCCTGATTTTACTTAAAAGGCATGTCCTGATTTTAAATAAAAGTAAGGCATGTGATGTATCAGAAATCTGTGCAATATAATTATTTTCTCACCAAAATGTATCATATAATTCAAAATACAGTTTATGCAGATTTTATACACATTTTCTGTATATATAGCCTATGAAATATATGTAAACACACCATAAATGTCTCAGGAGCCATTCTTGCGAACATTAGAAGAAGTTTAAAGGCCCCCACCAGAGGGCAATGCTGCCCCTATTTCAACGTAATTCCTGTCCTATAGCATAAATTGTCCGTTAGGTTCTACCTACGAAGAATGACTCAGGCTGCTAATACAAGTTCCAGAATTGAGGATGGGAACGTTGTGGTGATCTCCATGTGAAGTGTTGAAATAATAACATGTTATGGGGGCACTGACATCTGTTAATGTAGCTAGCTAGCATGCTAACCGTATCTAGCTACCTCATTTCTTTTTCATTTAACCTTTATTTTACTAATGTTATCTGGTTTTCTTACACCTTGTTCAAAAGATTAGCCGGATTTGTCATAAGCATGTAGGGAAAAATTTGCCACTTTGTCATCTTTGGCCCTATGCTATCCTCACCAGGCGGCTGTGATTAGATCCAATTCAAATTCCGTATCAACCTATTAAAATCGTTAATGTAGTTGGACGTCATAGAACACTTTTCCATGAGAGCGTCCTTAACAGCAGTCAAACAGCACATTCTGCTGTTACTAAAACACACATTTTCAATTGGATGAATAGCTCAGTGTTGTGATCCTGGTTCCTGGTGATTTTTGATGTTTGCGGCAAGTTTGAATCCTAGCTGAGATACCTTACAAAAGCATGTGGACACCCCTTCAAATTGGTACTGACAGATGTATAAAATCGAGCACACAGCAATGTAATCTCTATAGACGAACACTGTCAGTAAAATGGTCCTACTGAAGAGCTTAGTGACTTTCATCGTGGCACCGTCATAGGATGCCATCTTTTCAACAAGTAAGTTAGTCAAACTTCTGCCCTGCTGGAGCTGCCCTGGTCAACTGTAAGTGCTGTTATTGTGAGGTGAAAACGCAGCGAGGAAGGCCGCACAAGCTCACAGAGCGGAACCGCCAAGTGCTGAAGCGCGCAGTGCACAAAAATTGTCTGTTCTCGGTTGCAACACTCACTACCAAATTACAAACTACCTCTGGAAGCAATGTCAGGACAAAAACTGTTCGTCAGGAGCTTCATGAAATGGGTTTCCGACCAGCCACACACAAGCCTAAGATCATCATGCGCAATGCCAAGCGTCGGCTGGAATGGTGTAAAGCTCGCTGCCACTGGATTCTGGAGCAGTGGAAACGCGTTCTCTTTAGTGATGAATCACGCTTCACCATCTGGCAGTCCGATGAACGAATCTGGGTTTGGCGGAGCCAATTGTAAAGTTTGGTGAAAGAGGAATAATAGTCTAGGGCTGTTTTTCATGGTTCGGGCTAGGCCCCTTAGTTCCAGTGAAGGAGAATCTTAGCACGACAGCATACAATGACGTTCTAGACGATTCTGTGCTTCCAACTTTGTGGCAACAGTTTGGGGAAGGTCCTTTCCTGTTTCAGCATGACAATGACCTCGTGCACAAAGTGAGGTCCATACAGAAATGCTTTGTCGAGATCGGCGTGGAAGAACTTGACTGGCCTGCACACTGACCTAATTGCCACAACATCAGTGCCTGACCTCACTAATGCTCTTGTGGCTGAACGGAAGCAAGTCCCCGCAGCTTGTTCCAACTTCTAGTGGAAAGCCTTCCCAGAAAAGTTTAGGCTGAAATAGCAGCAGAGGAGGAACAAATACCATACTATTGCCACTCATTTTGGAATGAGATGTTCGACATGCAGGTGTCCACATACTTTTGGTTATGTAGTGTATATATTTTCTTATTTGAAGAGTACAATTACATTTATTGTGTTAATGTGTTGTGAAGAGAAGATAAGTGCAGCTTAAACTCTGTAAATGAAGATTACGAATACATTTATGAGAAGGTTCTCTTGCAGACTGACACATAGGGGGGGGGGCGGGGTAGCCTAGTGGTTTGAGCATTGGACTAGGATTGTTGCAAGTTCAAACCCCTGAGCTGACAAGGTACAAATCTGTCGTTCTGCCCCTGAACAGGCAGTTAACCCACTGTTCCTTGGCCATCATTGAAAATACGAATTTGTTCTTAACTGACTTGCCTAGTTAAATAAAGGTAAAATAAAATAAATAAATAAATAGGCTACTGGCACGGCTGCATAAATAACCGTCACTACTATAGGGTATATTACTTAGACTTGTAGGCCTACACTAACATGTACCACATGTTATATGCATTATTATAATAATCCACTTCGTCACGTATGTGTGGACCAGTGGTGAACAGTGTTTTCCTGAACAATAATGCTTGATAGAAGGGGGCTCAAACCCACAGTTAATGGGCACTTCATTTTCAAGTCAACCAATTTAGCAGTGTGAACCACCAGGAAAGCAATGACGGTTACTGTACATGGCAGCTTTTTGACAAGTCCATAAGGTTCTTAAAATTTGTATCTATTTATCTCTTTAAAATCTTTGTGGGAACAATGTACAATGAACTTCAATGTTGTATAGATCTCCTTTATCTTTTCTTAACTTTAACATTTCAACATCATCAAATAAACTCTGCTTAGTCTAATACAGTGACAGCTAAAAGATACCAAAAACAATTTAGTCCAATCAAAATAAGCTAAACATGATGGGACTGTCCATAGTACAGATTTGTGTGTGTGTGTGTGTGTGTGTGTGTGTGTGTGTGTGTGTGTGTGTGT
>NW_027004620.1:0-4832 GCF_036934945.1 Oncorhynchus masou masou
TGTTACGGATACAGTTATCCTGTGTGTGTGTGTATCCTGTGTGTGTGTTTCTTTTCTCTCCTTCTCCCCTCACAGGTGAAAATCATCACTCCCCAATCAATCATCAATCAGAAGACACACCTCCTCATATTTCCTAAACCTATCACAGTTCTTTCCCCATGGTTTAAAAACCCCATCATTTGTTTGTTCTACAGCTCAGCTCAGCTCAATCTCTCTGTAAATGCCATGTCTGTAGGTCTCTGTGTTTCACTCTCGCTTTCTGTCGTAACCTCTCTTTTGTTTAAGCACCTCATAGCACTTTGTCATCACCTGTGAGTATTGTTTTTGGTTATGGTGTTTGTGTTTGATTGCTGGTGGAAAAGGGGGAAACCAAGACAAGTCGCCCATGGGCATACACTACCCGTAGGTGAACTTTGTTAAATACACTAGTTAGAACTGGGCGGACCACCCACTGTATTTTTGGTTAGTTAGTTAGCTGTTGTTAAAGTAGGCTAGTCTAGCTTAGGGGTGTTTTTGAATACTTATTGTTTCTTTCCTTGGGTCCAGCTCAGCCCCTTTTCCTGCTCCCCCCATTACCGTGTGTTTATAAATAAACCTAGAGTTTGACGGTAGATTTCAGTTGTCGTGCTTATTTCGTTCACACTTTTCCTTTGTCACAATAATAATTTGCATGAGTTATGTTACGAGTCTCATTACCATCCCCCCTAGACTGTCGGGCCAAAAGGGATTCGTAACAACAAGCATTTCGCTACACTCGCATTAACATCTGCTAACCATGTGTATGTGACAAATAAAATTTGATTTGATTTATTTATCCTACGGTTGTGACTTGGTGTATCGGGAGACTACTGTAAGAACGGCCCATGTTCTGTCACTGTACATTTCATAAGTGTTGAACAAATAGTTTTATTGACTATGTCTGTCCTAGCCCACTCATTAAATGTCACGCCCTGACCTTAGTTATTTATCTCTGTTTTCTTTATATTATGGTTTGGTCAGGGTGTGACTAGGGTGGGTACACTAGTTTTTGTATTGTCTAGGGTTTTTGTATGTCTAGGGTTGTTGTAGGTCTAGGGTTTTTTGTATTTCTGTGTTGGCCTGATATTGTTCTCAATCAGAGACAGCTGTTTATCGTTGTCTCTGATTGGGGATCATATTTAGGTAGCCATTTCCCTTTTGTGTTTTGTGGGATCTTGTCTATGTATCTGTCAGCACTCGTTTGTATTGCTTCACGTTTCGTTTTGTTATTTTGTTAGTCTGTTCAGTGTTCATTCTTTTAATAAATAAGAATGTACGCATACTACGCTGCGCCTTGGTCCGATCCTTATAACGAACGTGACAGAAGATCCCACCACAAAAGGACCAAGCAGAGCTTCTAGAGCTTCTGGCGACAGTTCCCAGTCCAGAGCTTCCGACGACAGTTCCCAGTCCAGAGCTTCCGACGACAGTTCCCAGTCCAGAGCTTCCGACAACAGTTCCCAGTCCAGAGCTTCCGGCGACGTTTCACAGTCCGGAACCTCCAACAACAGGCCACAGTCTGGAACCTCCAACAACAGGCCACAGTCCGGAACCTCCGGCGACTGTTCCCAGTCCAGAGCTTCCGACGACGTTTCACAGTCCGGAACCTCCAACAACAGGCCACAGTCTGGAACCTCCAACGACGGGCCACAGTCCGGAACCTCCAACGACGGGCCACAGTCCAGGGTCTCCAGCGACGGTCCCCAGTCCGGGGTCTCCAGCAACAGTCCCCAGTCCGGGGTCTCCAGCAACAGTCCCCAGTCCGGGGTCTCCAGCAACGGTCCCCAGTCCGGGGTCTCCAGTGACGGTCCTCAGTCCGGGGTCTCCGGCGACTGTTCCCAGTCCGGGGCCTCCGGCGATAATCCACGGTCAGGTTCTACAAAGGCGGAAGGATCAGCGTAAAGAGGGGGGGCTGCGTCCAGAACCGGAGCCGTCACCAAGGGTAGATGCCCACTCGGGCCTCCCCTGTAGGTTCAGGTTTCCACACCTTTGTGGGGGGGGAGAAAAGGGTGTGTTTATAGTTTACAACCTATGTCTCTTCACGGGCCACTGAGTTGGGCCTATTTCCTCATGGCTTAATTCTCACATTTTAGAAGCTAAAATCACATTTCATCCCATCATAAATAATTCTATATTCAAACATTTAAATTGAACAACAATTCCATGTGAATCCGAAAACTCTGATGTGTAGACTTTCCACTGTAGAGTTTATGTCATCTTATCATTGATGAGAATGTCTCAGATGACAACCGAACTGACATCATATTCATTAAGTACCACTGCATATGTTGAATTGGTCAGGTTACCAGAATATAGTTAATTTCCCCCACCCTTCTGATGTTCCAGAATCTCTATGCTAACCAAGGGGCTCGCAAATGTAACATCAGTAGGGTAGAGAGAGGAAAAAGGGGGAGAGGTATTTATGACTGTCATAAAACCTACCCCCAGGCCAATGTCATGACACCACGCTACGCCTTGGTCCAATCCTTATAACGAACGTGACATTAAAGTCTTAATCTAAATGGATTGCCTCTTATCTGCTCGTCATCCCCTTATGCCATAGTTTGTACATCTCAATTTTCAGTAGAAACCACATTTGTTTAAGAAAGTCAGCCTTATCACCTATTTTTTTTTAAGTCTGTAAATGAGGCTGAATTAAATTATTCGTCCACCAAGATTGACATGCTAAAATTGCCACTGTGTTTGAAGTTTCTAAAATGGTGAAGCAGGCACTGGGAGTCTGTCAGAGTGACCAGGAGTGGCCTCATTTGGATTCATTGTATTTCTGAAGAACAAAGGAAGATTTCATTGAGCCTCAAAAGATTCCGAACAACAGAAGTTTTGTGTTTTGTACTTCAGAATAGAGCACCCGTCAAAGGAGTCATCTCAGGGGTGACAACGGATGTTCTGCTTGAATACCTGAAGAAAATTCCTGGTCTGGTTGGTGCCCTTCTGATCCCCTGGGTGAATGGAGAAAAATAAGAAAGTCTGTCGGTCCTGTTGTTTTTTGATAAAGAGCAAATACCTACATGTGAATCTTGGGAATGTAAGATATGCTGTAAGAGCTTTTGTCCCCAAACCATTGCAGCTTAATAATTGTAAAAGATTTGGCCATGTTTCAAGTATGTGCAGACGAATAGAGTATATTGAGTGTGTGTAATAAAGGTGGATATTGTGGGGTTCATTGCCACAGTTACAAACTGTACGGCACAAGTCTCAAAGAAGTCTAAGAAACTGGACATTATTGTGGCTGCGGCAGAAAAGTTTTGGGGACTTAAGGATTTTACATCTGAAGACTTGCAAGGGGTACTGGTGCCGGAAGACCCTCCCTCCCAGGTCCCCCTTGAGCCTGTGTATTGATCAGATCTCTTTTATTTTTTTACAGAAAAGTTGTTTGATGTAGTTTATTTTTTATTTTTTTGTAGTTTGGTAGTTTTTTGGGCGGGTTATTTTGTTCCATTTTTGGGAATCCTGTTTCCATCCCGCACAGTAGTTGGCAGTATGCACATTAAATTGTGTGATCGCCAATATACCATAGAAGAGATGATGGAACCCGAAAAGGCCAGGTTCTAACTTAACGAGTGGAAAGCAAGATCGATTGCTGTGTTCATTTCAAACCTGCAGTAGTAAAAAACAGCGATATTCTGGAAAGATGGCGGAAGCGGATGATGAAGTGGATTCTGAATCAAATTTTTGGTATTTTGGTATTTTATTAGCATCCCCATTAGCTGCTGCAAAAGCAGCAGCTACTCTTCCTGGGGTCCACACAAAACATGAAACATGACATAATACAGAACATTAATAAACAAGAACAGCTTAAGGACAGAACTACATTCATTTATTTTAAAAGGCACACGGAGCCTACATATCAATACATACACACAAACTATCTAGGTCAAATAGGGGAGAGGCGTTGCACTGTGAGGTGTTGCTTTGGCGGTAGAATCAAGGAGAATTGGAATATTGTCCAAAAGAATGGAAAACAGAGCAAAGTAGAGTACAGTGATGAGAATGTCACTTCGTATCTTGTAGGAGTAAGGTTAGCAAATGAGGAGCAGCTGATCAAATGACCATTTGAGATATTGAAACTGGTGGAGAGAGTGCTGGGTAGAGGGAAGGCTGTGAGGATCACGAGATGTGGGATGGTTTTGAATTTGTGTGGTTCTGAGGATCAGAAGAAACGTGTGTTGTGTCTCACCCGATTTGATAAGTATGAAGTGTCGTATGTGTCTCTTAGGAAAAGGGTATGAAGTCTCTCCCTACTCAAGTATATTAACTACAGAGTCAGAGCATTTATCTCAAGACCAATGCAGTGTGATAATCGTAATGCTTTTGATCATGTTTCAAGTGTTTTCAGAAGGGAGAAGCCAAGATGTCCAAGTTGTGGAAAAGATCATGTTATAAAAGTGATGAAAATGTGACATGTTGCAATTGTGGTGGGAACCATGAAGCCACGTCATTCAAATGCCCCACAAGGGTAAAAGAGAATGAGGTGGCCAAAGTCAGGGCTATCCAGAGCATATCATATGCAGAAACTGTTCAAATGGTTGAGGTTTGGAATGGTGCACTTGAAGAGTCCATGGTGGTGGATAGGAATTCACTGCAGGCTGCTGGGGTTGCCTTTCACCAGCCGGATCCTGACATTTTAAAGGTTAATAAGGTGGACTTGGCCAGGCTCTGTCGCAGCCGGCCGTACAGTTGGCCTAGCGTCGTCCCTGTTAGGGAGGGTTTGGCCGGCAGGGATATCCTTGTCTCATCGAGCACTAGCGACTCCTGTGGCGGGCCGGGCGCAGTGCACGCTAACCAGGTCGCTA
>NW_027004621.1:0-4831 GCF_036934945.1 Oncorhynchus masou masou
TTGTTGGAACTTTTAAAGAACCGTCAGACCTAGAGTTCCGAAACTTTAGAATCCTGTTCTAGACCTCAGCCACTGCCAGCTAGCCTACTCCAGCAGTACTGTAGCATTTCAATCATTTTAGTCAATAAGATTCTTGCTACGTAAGCTTAACTTTCTGAACATTCGAGACGTGTAGTCCACTTGTCATTCCAATCTCCTTTGCATTAGCGTAGCCTCTTCTGTAGCCTGTCAACTATGTGTCTATCTATCCCTGTTCTCTCCTCTCTGCACAGACCATACAAACGCTCCACACCGCGTGGCCGCGGCCACCCTAATCTGGTGGTCCCAGCGCGCACGACCCACGTGGAGTTCCAGGTCTCCGGTAGCCTCTGGAACTGCCGATCTGCGGCCAAAAAGGCAGAGTTCATCTCAGCCTATGCCTCCCTCCAGTCCCTCGACTTCTTGGCACTGACGGAAACATGGATCACCACAGATAACACTGCTACTCCTACTGCATTCTCTTCGTCCGCCCACGTGTTCTCGCACACCCCGAGAGCTTCTGGTCAGCGGGGTGGTGGCACCGGGATCCTCATCTCTCCCAAGTGGTCATTCTCTCTCTCTCCCTTACCCATCTGTCTATCGCCTCCTTTGAATTCCATGCTGTCACAGTTACCAGCCCTTTCAAGCTTAACATCCTTATCATTTATCGCCCTCCAGGTTCCCTCGGAGAGTTCATCAATGAGCTTGATGCCTTGATAAGCTCCTTTCCTGAGGACGGCTCACCTCTCACAGTCCTGGGCGACTTTAACCTCCCCACGTCTACCTTTGACTCATTCCTCTCTGCCTCCTTCTTTCCACTCCTCTCCTCTTTTGACCTCACCCTCTCACCTTCCCCCTACTCACAAGGCAGGCAATACGCTCGACCTCATCTTTACTAGATGCTGTTCTTCCACTAACCTCATTGCAACTCCCCTCCAAGTCTCCGACCACTACCTTGTATCCTTTTCCCTCTCGCTCTCATCCAACACTTCCCACACTGCCCCTACTCGGATGGTATCGCGCCGTCCCAACCTTCGCTCTCTCTCCCCCGCTACTCTCTCCTCTTCCATCCTATCATCTCTTCCCTCTGCTCATACCTTCTCCAACCTATCTCCTGATTCTGCCTCCTCAACCCTCCTCTCTTCCCTTTCTGCATCCTTTGACTCTCTATGTCCCCTATCCTCCAGGCCGGCTCGGTCCTCCCCTCCCGCTCCGTGGCTCGATGACTCATTGCGAGCTCACAGAACAGAGCTCCGGGCAGCTGAGCGGAAATGGAGGAAAACTCGCCTCCTGCGGACCTGGCATCCTTTCACTCCCTCCTCTCTACATTTTCCTCCTCTGTCTCTGCTGCTAAAGCCACTTTTTACCACTCTAAATTCCAAGCATCTGCCTCTAACCCTAGGAAGCTCTTTGCCACCTTCTCCTCCCTCCTGAATCCTCCTCCCCCTCCCCCTCCTCCCTCTCTGCAGATGACTTCGTCAACCATTTTGAAAAGAAGGTCGACGACATCCGATCCTCGTTTGCTAAGTCAAACGACACCGCTGGTTCTGCTCACACTGCCCTACCCCTGTGCTCTGACCTCTTTCTCCCCTCTCTCTCCAGATGAAATCTCGCTTCTTGTGACGGCCGGCCGCCCAACAACCTGCCCGCTTGACCCTATCCCCTCCTCTCTTCTCCAGACCATTTCCGGAGACCTTCTCCCTTACCTCACCTCGCTCATCAACTCATCCCTGACCGCTGGCTACGTCCCTTCCGTCTTCAAGAGAGCGAGAGTTGCACCCCTTCTGAAAAAACCTACACTCGATCCCTCCGATGTCAACAACTACAGACCAGTATCCCTTCTTTCTTTTCTCTCCAAAACTCTTGAACGTGCCGTCCTTGGCCAGCTCTCCCGCTATCTCTCTCAGAATGACCTTCTTGATCCAAATCAGTCAGGTTTCAAGACTAGTCATTCAACTGAGACTGCTCTTCTCTGTATCACGGAGGCGCTCCGCACTGCTAAAGCTAACTCTCTCTCCTCTGCTCTCATCCTTCTAGACCTATCGGCTGCCTTCGATACAGTGAACCATCAGATCCTCCTCTCCACCCTCTCCGAGTTGGGCATCTCCGGCGCGGCCCACGCTTGGATTGCGTCCTACCTGACAGGTCGCTCCTACCAGGTGGCGTGGCGAGAATCTGTCTCCTCGCCACGCGCTCTCACCACTGGTGTCCCCCAGGGCTCTGTTCTAGGCACTCTCCTATTCTCGCTTTACACCAAGTCACTTGGCTCTGTCATAACCTCACATGGTCTCTCCTATCATTGCTATGCAGACGACACACAATTAATCTTCTCCTTTCCCCCTTCTGATGACCAGGTGGCGAATCGCATCTCTGCATGTCTGGCAGACATTTCAGTGTGGATGACGGATCACCACCTCAAGCTGAACCTCGGCAAGACGGAGCTGCTCTTCCTCCCGGGGAAGGACTGCCCGTTCCATGATCTCGCCATCACGGTTGACAACTCCATTGTGTCCTCCTCCCAGAGCGCTAAGAACCTTGGCGTGATCCTGGACAACACCCTGTCGTTCTCAACCAACATCATGGCGGTAGCCCGTTCCTGTAGGTTCATGCTCTACAACATCCGCAGAGTACGACCCTGCCTCACACAGGAAGCGGCGCAGGTCCTAATCCAGGCACTTGTCATCTCCCGTCTGGATTACTGCAACTCGCTGTTGGCTGGGCTCCCTGCCTGTGCCATTAAACCCCTACAACTCATCCAGAACGCCGCAGCCCGTCTGGTGTTCAACCTTCCCAAGTTCTCTCACGTCACCCCGCTCCTCCGCTCTCTCCACTGGCTTCCAGTTGAAGCTCGCATCCGCTACAAGACCATGGTGCTTGCCTACGGAGCTGTGAGGGGAACGGCACCGCAGTACCTCCAGGCTCTGATCAGGCCCTACACCCAAGCAAGGGCACTGCGTTCATCCACCTCTGGCCTGCTCGCCTCCCTACCACTGAGGAAGTACAGTTCCCGCTCAGCCCAGTCAAAACTGTTCGCTGCTCTGGCCCCCCAATGGTGGAACAAACTCCCTCACGACGCCAGGACAGCGGAGTCAATCACCACCTTCCGGAGACACCTGAAACCCCACCTCTTCAAGGAATACCTAGGATAGGTTAAGTAATCCTTCTCACTCCCCCCCCCTTAATGATTTAGATGCACTATTGTAAAGTGGCTGTTCCACTGGATGTCAGAAGGTGAATTCACCAATTTGTAAGTCGCTCTGGATAAGAGCGTCTGCTAAATGACTTAAATGTAAATGTATGTTAAATGTTTCTGTCCGATATCTCATTCAAGGACCCCGTAGCAAGTCATGGAAAAAAGTGGATTTTTAGCACCAATTAGGGTTTTGCTCGGACACCAAATGACCTATTGAGCCGAAACTTGGGATTTGGGGTCGCCTCAGGTAGGCCTACATATAACATAAGAAATGGACCCGCAGCTGGAACGTAACTACGTGTTTTATGGTTTTTTATGGTTTGAACCAAAGGCGTTGTGAATTTTGGGCCAGCTCTGAAGTATGTGATAGTTGGCTACTAAACGAGTTGGAAAAAGTGGGTTTGGTGTCAGTATGTATCAGTTTGGTGTCAGAATGCTATCTAATTGACTGATGGACGGTGACTTGCTGGTGACTCTTGTCCATTTGCAATATGTTTAAACAGTGAGGTACCATCACCAAAGTGACATTCTGAAATCAACCCTAACGAGTGATGGAGAGGTATCAGAATCACTGCCCAGCCATCAAGAGTTCTTCGTGCCAGTCAATTTCGCATTCCTGCACGATTTTTTATAGTATGACAAATTCGTGATGGTAAATGCCCATTGAACCATATTGCAAATGCACGTGCAAAAACATAAGCAAAAACATAAGCAAATGGACATAATGAAATCAACACAACTATCACTGCAAGGCCATCCTGTGTTCATCAGGCCATTCAATTTTGCATTTCTGCATGATTTTTGAGCATGACAAATTTGTGATGGTAAATGCCCATTGAAACATATTGCAAATGCACGTGCATTTGCAATATGATTCTATAGTGAAAAAACATGACCAAATGGACATGATGAAATCAACACAACGAATGATGGAAAGGAACAACAATCACTGCCCGGCTATCCCGAGTTCATCAGGCCAGTCAATTTTGCATTTCTGCAGGATTTTTGAGCATGTCAAATTTCTTATGACATTTGGCCCCCACAAAACATATGCCTTATGCACAAGTAAAAAAAAAAATTATGATAATAAAATACGACTAAAGTATGTTGATGCAGTTCTTATATGTGTGTAATTGACACAAAATTCGAAAGAATTTCGAAAAACGATCCAGAAAGCACTTTTTTAAGGGTGTGTTAAGTTTTTTATAAAATGTTACTATTTTTGACTTTTGACTTTCTATGAAATCATATTCCAAATGGAGAAAACATATGCCTTATGCACAAGTAAAAAAAAATGATAATAAAATATGACTAAAGTATGTTGATACAGTTCTTATACATGTGTAATTGACACAAAAATCTAAAGAATTTTGAAAAACGGTCCAGAAAGAACTTTTTTAGGGGTGTGTGAAATTTATGAATTTTTGCCATTTTTGACTTTTGACTTTTGATTTCCTATGAAATCATATTGCAAATGGACAAAACATATGCCTTATGCGCATTTAATTAAAAAAAAATATATGATAATGAAATTGGACAAAAATATATTCATACAGTTCTTACACGTGTAATTGACAAAAAAGCGAAAGAATTTCGAAAAATGGTCCAGAAAGCACTTTT
>NW_027004622.1:0-4830 GCF_036934945.1 Oncorhynchus masou masou
TGCTGCGGAGCTCTGAGAGATTTCTGTGATTTTCTATGATTTTCTGAAATAACACACACTAACTAAACCCTCCGTTAATAACTCAGTTCTTAACTTCTTGAAACTCCCCATCCCGGATCCGTGGTTTGTGACTAAAGCCTCAGGCTCATTAGCATAACGCAACGTTAACGATTTCTGAAAATCGCAAATAAAATGAAAATAATGCGTCTGATCTCAAGCTTAGCCTTTTCTTAACAACACTGTCATTTCAGATTTTCAAAATATGCTTTTGAACCATAGAAATTGACTAATTTTTGTAAGAGTATGCAAAGCTAGCATAGCATTTTGAGTAGCATTTAGCACGCAACATTTTCACAAAAACCAGATAACCAAATAAATAAAATCATTTACCTTTGAAGAGCTTCTGATGTTTTCAATGAGGAGACTCTCAGTTACATACCAAATGCGCAGTTTTTCCTGAAAGCGTCTGTGTGTAGGAGAAATCGTTCCGCTTTCTACATTGCGTCTGGCTACCAAACGTAAACGAAAAATTCAGTCACCTACAACTAAACTTTTTCCGATTAACTACATAATATCGACTGAAATATGGCAAACGTTGTTTGGAATCAATCCTCAAGGTGTTTTTTCACATATCTCTTCATTGATATGCAGTCTGGGAAGCTTGCTTTCCTCTCTGTATCCCATGGAAAAAATACTGGCAGGTGACTTTTGCGCACCAATTTCGGCGCAGGACACCGGGCGGACACCTGGTAAATGTGGTCTCTTATGGTCAATCTTCCAATGATCTGCCTACAAATACGTCACAATGCTGCAGACACCTTGGGGAAACGACAGAAAGGGCAGGCTCATTCTCTCGCATTCACAGCCATATAAGGAGACAATGGAAAACAGAGCCTCAAAAATCCTGTTCATTTCCTGGATGCCATCTCATCTTGGTTTTGCCTGAAGCTCACGCTCTAGGGCACGCACAGAGAATATCTTGGTAGTTTTGGACACGTTAGAGTGTTTTCTTTCGAAAAGCTATCAATTATATGCATAGTCGAGCATCTTTTTGTGACAAAATATCTTGTTTAAACGGGAACGTTTTTCATCCAAAAATGAAATAGCGTTTCCATAGATGTAAGAGGTTAACGTAAAGACTTAAAACTCAGGATTCTGTAAAGGCATACCCCAATGAGGATATGAGTTTATTTATAGCTTCCTGTGCCAACAGGAAGTGCCTTAAATGATGTTTAGTGGCTGTATCCAAGGGTTAAAAAGGTCAGATCTTTCAAACTTGATATGTGATTAGGCAACCCTCCTGAACTGTAAAACTAGTCATTTCTCCCAACAGATGTCAAAGAAAAGCTCTCACACACACACAGCAAGGATGGAGTGACAAAGCGTGGTGTTTAAAGACACAGAGAGAGCAGGCAATGGCATAAACATAATCCCAAGGTCGTGCCGAGTTCAACGAGATATCCCGCTTGACCGTAGCTCGGCTCGGTCTGAGCCATGAGAAACGTAGGCCCAAAATGAAGCCTGCACCACAACGTCATTTGATTTTTGGGTGACAGGCGGAACCGTTAGGTTTAGAAGGACAATTCAAACACAGGACTGTTCCTAAGGTCCTCCCGATCTGTGCAAGCTAACCTTGACCGTGTGACATTAACCCTTCACAGTTAAAATAAGGTGTTTACATAAAAACAGTTTGCATTGACTTCTCTCCCCATAGGAATACATTGCCTGCTCCCTAAATACAACCTGGAGTCTATATGGGTTATGAATGCTGTATGAACCTGTCTTCGGTACCAGTCCATCAGGCCACTATAAGGTCTACCTGTGTCGATTCTAGGCTTCCTGGGCCAACCGGAAGTGCTTAAAATCACCCTAAAAGTGTATATCCATACCCTGCCTGCAATTTGATGGACATAGTGCATTGAACCCTGTGTAAATCAGTCAATTCTTAACGTAAAGACTTAAAACTCAGGATTCTGTAAAAGCATAGCCCAATGAGGATATGTGTTGACTTATAGCTTCCTGTGTCAACCGGAAGTGCCATAATTGGTGTCTCAGGGGCTGTTTGGAAGGGTTAAAAAAATCAGATCTGTCCAAAACTTCATATCTGTGATTAGGCAACACCCATGAACTGTAAATCAGTCATTTTTCCCATAAAAATTCAAAGGAAAACTAAATCACACAGATACACAACTTGGATGGAGGGACGTATTGGGGTGCGTAGAGACTGACAGTGCCTCCAATAGTTAGCTTTGTTCGAGCTAAAAAAGAACCGTCAGACCTAGAGTTCCGAAACTTTAGAAACCTGTTCTAGACCTCAGGTCGATAGTGCGTGGTGAGTTAGGTGGCTCTAGAAGGTTCTCGGACCGAGAAACAGCCTCGTACATTTGCAATGACTTCAATTCATTTTGACCATTACAAAAATGGCGACATTTAGAAAAGTCTCAGAGACACAAGACTAGGTGCATTGAAACCGGCTCGGCCCATAGAGACGGACCCCAACGTTTCTGTCCGATAGCTCATTCAAGGACCCCGTAGCAAGTCATGGAAAAAAAGTGGATTTTCAGCACCAATTAGGGTTTTACTCGGGCACCGAATGACCTATTGAGCCGAAACTCGGGATTCGGGGTCGCCTCACATAGGACTACACATAATGTCGGAACTGGACACATGGCTAGAACGTAACTATGTGTTTTACGTTTTTATTATGTTTTCAACTAAAGGCGCTGTGAATTATGGGCCTGCTCTGACATATGTGATAGTTGGCTTCTAAATGAGTTGGAAAAAGTGGGTTTGGTGTCAATTGGTATCAGTTTGGTGTCAGAATGACATCTAATTGACTGATGGACACTGACTTGCTAGTTGACTTTTGTGCATTTGCAACATGTTTAAGCGGAGAGGGACCATCACGAAAATGGCATTCTGAAATCAACACAAAAAATGGCATCACCATAGTGTCCAGACTGTGCCGAGTTCAACGAGACGCCCCGCTTGACCGTAGCTCGCTCGGTCTGAGCGCAGCGACCATGAGAAGAGTAGGCCCAAAATGAAGCCTGCACCACAATGTCATTTGATTTTGGGTGACAGCGGCGGAACCGTTAGGTTTAGAAGGACAATTCAAACACAGGACTGTTCCTAAGGTCCTCCCGATCTGTGCAAGCCTAACATTGACCGTGTGACATTAACCCTTCACAGTTAAAAGAAGGTGTTTACATAAAAACAGTTTGCATTGACTTCTCTCCCCATAGGAATACATTGCCTGCTCCCTCTAAATACAACCTGGAGTCTATATGGGTTATGAATGCTGTATGAACCTGTCTTCGGTACAGTCCATCAGGCCACTATAAGGTCTACCTGTGTCGATTCTAAGCTTCCTGGACCAACCGGAAGTGGTGACAATCGCCCTAAAAGTGTTTATGTAGTAAAGACTTAAAACTCAGATTCTGTAATGTCTACCCCAATCAAGGATGTATGTTGAGTTACAGCTTCCTGTGTCAACCGGAAGCGCCATAATTGGTGTCTCAGGTGCTGTTTGGAAGGGTTAAAAAAATCAGATCTGTCCAAAACTTCATATGTGTGATTAGGCAACACCCATGAACTGTAAATCAGTCATTTTTCCCATAAAATTCAAAGGAAAACTAAATCACACAGATACACAACTTGGATGGAGGGACGTATTGAGGTGCGTAGAGACTGACAGTGCCTCCAATAGTTAGCTTTGTTCGAGCTAAAAAAGAACCGTCAGACCTAGAGTTCGAAACTTTAGAAACCTGTTCTAGACCTCAGGTCGATAGTGCGTGGTGAGTTAGGTGGCTCTAGAAGGTTCTCGGACGAGAAACAGCCTCGTACATTTGCAATGACTTCAATTCATTTTGGCCATTACAAAAATGGCAACATTTAGAAAAGTCTTAGAGACACAAGACTAGGTGCATTGAAACCAGCTCCGGCCCATAGAGCCACGGACCAACGTTTCTGTCCGATAGCTCATTCAAAGACCCATAGCAAGGCATGGAAAAAAGTGGATTTTCAGCACCAATTAGGGTTTTACTCGGACACCAAATGACCTATTGAGCCGAAACTCGGGATTCGGGTCGCCTCAGCTAGGACTACACATATGTCCGAACTGGACACATGGCTAGAACGTAACATATGTGTTTTACGTTTTTATTATGTTTTCAACTAAAGGCGCTGTGAATTATGGGCCTGCTCTGACATATGTGATAGTTGGCTTCTAAATGAGTTGGAAAAGTGGTTTGAGTGTCAATTGTTATCAGTTTGGTGTCAGAATGACATCTAATTGACTGATGGACACTGACTTGCAGGTTGACTTTTGTGCATTTGCAACATGTTTAAGCGGAGAGGACCATCACAAAATGGCATTCTAGAAATCAACACAAAAATGGCATCACCATAGTGTCCAGACTGTGCCGAGTTCAACGAGACGCCCCGCTTGACCGTAGCTCGCTCGGTCTGGCGCAGCGACCATGAGAAGAGTAGGCCCAAATGAAGCCTGCACCACAATGTCATTTGATTTTGGGTGACAGCGGCGGAACCGTTAGGTTTAGAAGGACAATTCAAACACAGGACTGTTCCCAAGGTCCTCCCGATCTGTACAAGCCTAACATTGACCGTGTGATATTAACCCTTCACAGTTAAAAGAAGGTGTTTATATAAAAACAGTTTGCATTGACTTCTCTCCCCCATAGGAATACATTGCCTGCTCTAAATACAACCTGGAGTCTATATGGGTTCTGAATGCTGTATGAACCTGTCTTCGGTACCAGTCCATCAGGCCACTATAAGGTCTACCTGTGTCGATTCTAGGCTTCCTGG
>NW_027004623.1:0-4830 GCF_036934945.1 Oncorhynchus masou masou
CAGCAGTTTGACAGACAACGTGACAGACAGTACCACTAACCTCAGCAGTGTGACAGACAGTACCACTAACCTCAGCAGTGTGACAGACAGTAGCACTAACCTCAGCAGGACAGACAGAAAATACTTAAACCCGGCAGCGCACAGACAGTGTGACGACATTAGCACCAACCTCAGCAGAGTGACAGACAGCACTAATTAATCTCACAGTTTGACAGACAACGCATTATGACAGTACCACTAACCTCAGCAGGTAGACAGACAGTACCATCAACTCAGCAGTGTGACACAGTATAACCCCCAGCAGGAGACAGTACCACGCCCCCGCAGCGTGACAGCACTGGACAGACCCAGAGTAACGTAACCCTTACAGAGTGAGCCAGACAGTACCACTAACCTCAGCAGTGTGACAGACAGTACCACTAACCTCAGCAGTGTGACAGACAACGTGACAGACAGTACCACTAACCTCAGCAGTGTGACAGACAACGTGACAGACAGTACCACTAACCTCAGCAGTGTGACAGACAACACTAACTCCGTATAAAGTGCGTAGACAGATAAATGGACAGACAGTGCCACTAACCTCAGCAGGACAGACAGTACCACTAACCTCAGCAGTGTGACAGACAACGTGACAGACAGTACCACACAAAGACACAACTACAGTGCAGTGTGACAGTGCCACTAACCTCAGCAGTGTGACAGACAGTACCACTAATCTTCAGCAGTGTGAGACAACGGATGAGACAAAACACCACCTCAGCAGTGACAGACAACGTGACAGACAGTAACACCACTAACCTTCAGCAGGACAGACAACGGACAGACAGTACCACTAATCTCAGCAGTTTGACAAGAGAGCAACTAGACAGATATTGTGCAAAGCACTAACCTCAGTAGTATTTATGAAAGCTGCTACCAACCCCACAGCAGTCGGACAGAACAGTGGACAGACAGTAGCACTAACCTCAGCAGTGATATTACAGCGTCACACCAACCCGCGTGTGAGACAACGGATGGTGACAGTGCCTTAATTTAACCGCAGTGTGAGAGACAAACGGACAGACAGGTACTTGTCCTCAGCAGTGCACAGAGCCAACGAGAAAGATGGTGCCACTAACCTCTACAGTGTGACATACCGGACAAAGACAGTAGCACTAACCTCAGCAGTGTGACAGACAGTGCCACTAACCTCAGCAGTTTGACAGACAACGTGACAGACAGTACCACTAACCTCAGCAGTGTGACAGACAGTACCACTAACCTCAGCAGTGTGACAGACAGTACCACTAACCTCAGCAGTGTGACAGACAGTACCACTAACCTCAGCAGTGTGACAGACAGTAGCACTAACCTCAGCAGCGTGACAGACAGTAGCACTAACCTCAGCAGTGTGACAGACAGTACCACTAACCTCAGCAGTGTGACAGGCAGTACCACTAACCTCAGCAGTGTGACAGACAGTACCACTAACCTCAGCAGTGTGACAGACAGTAGCACTAACCTCAGCAGTGTGACAGACAGTACCACTAACCTCGGCAGCGTGACAGACAGTGTGACGGACATTAGCACCAACCTCAGCAGAGTGACAGACAGCACCACTAATCTCAGCAGTTTGACAGACAACGTGACAGACAGTACCACTAACCTCAGCAGTGTGACAGACAGTACCACTAACCTCAGCAGTGTGACAGACAGTAGCACTAACCTCAGCAGTGTGACAGACAGTACCACTAACCTCGGCAGCGTGACAGACAACGTGACAGACCGTAGCACTAACCTCAGCAGAGTGACAGACAGTACCACTAACCTCAGCAGCGTGACAGACAACGTGACAGACCGTAGCACTAACCTCAGCAGAGTGACAGACAGTACCACTAACCTCAGCAGTGTGACAGACAGTAGCACTAACCTCAGCAGAGTGACAGACAGTAGCACTAACCTCAGCAGTGTGACAGACAGTACCATTAACCTCGGCAGTGTGACAGACAGTAGCACTAACCTCAGCAGCGTGACAGACAGTACCACTAACCTCAGCAGTGTGACAGACAGTACCACTAACCTCAGCAGTGACAGACAAGGGGGCCAGCCCACTAACCTTACTCAGCAGTGTGACAGACAACGTGACAGACAGTACCACTAACCTCAGCAGTGTGACAGACAGTATCACTAACCTCAGCAGTGTGACAGACAGTACCACTAACCTCAGCAGTGTGACAGACAACGTGACAGACAGTACCACTAACCTCAGCAGTGTGACAGACAACGTGACAGACAGTACCACTAATCTCAGCAGTGTGACAGACAACGTGACAGACAGTGCCACTAACCTCAGCAGTGTGACAGACAGTACCACTAACCTCAGCAGTGTGACAGACAACGTGACAGACAGTACCACTACCCTCAGCAGTGTGACAGACACCCGGGACAGACAGTACCACTAACCTCAGCAGTGACAGACAACGCGGACAGACAGCACCACTAACTTTAGTTTACAGACAACGGGACAGACAGCAGCACTAACCTCAGCAGCAGTGTGACAGACAGTGCCACTAACCTCAGCAGAGACAGACAAACGCACAGCACAGTAGCACTAACCTCAGCAGTGTGACAGGACAGCGACCACTAACCTCAGCAGTGCAGGGACAGACAACGACAGACAGTACCACTAACCTCAGCAGTGTGATGCCAAGACAACGGACAGATAAGTGCTACCACCTCAGAAAGTGTGACAGACAACGCATGAAGAAAACAGCACTAACCTCAGCAGAGTGACAGACAGTACCACTAACCTCAGCAGTGTGACAGACAGTACCACTAACCTCAGCAGTGTGACAGACAGTGCCACTAACCTCAGCAGTTTGACAGACAACGTGACAGACAGTGCCACTAACCTCAGCAGTGTGACAGACAGTACCACTAACCTCAGCAGTGTGACAGACAACGTGACAGACAGTACCACTAACCTCAGCAGTGTGACAGACAACGTGACAGACAACATGACAGACAGTACCACTAACCTCAGTGACGGGGGTCTCCTCTCTGAGCTCAGTGCAGTGGGATGCCAGCAGCCCCAGCACCCGCATCACCTTAAACTTCCTGGAATACACACACACACACACACACACACACACACACACACACACACACACACACACACACACACACACACACACACACACACACACTTCTAACCATAAATATATGACACTGTTTTCACCTGAAATCCAAAACATCCATAGACATAGGCTACTAATGTCATAGTCTTCCTGGAATACACACACACACACACACACACACACACACACACACACACACACACACACACACACACACGACACAGTTCTAACCATAAATACATGACACTGTTTTCACCTGAAATCCAAAACATCCATAGACATAGGCTACTAATGTCATAGTCTTCCTGGAATAGACACACACACACACACACACACAGACACAGTTCTAACCATAAATACATGACACTGTTTTCACCTGAAATCCAAAACATCCATAGACATAGGCTACTAATGTCATAGTCTTCCTGGAATAGACAGACAGGACTAGTATAAATACATGGAAAACATACACAGAAATAACACTGCCATTTTTTACATAATTGTATCACTATTTAGTAACAAGTGTTGTTGTATAGATGAAATGAATATAATTACAGCATCCTTTCTTAATTCCTTTCAACAAAAATATAAATCCTCACGTCAAAAGTGTTTTTTATGATCCTGATGATGGACATCTCTCTACCAGTGATTTACAGCATATCCAGACCAGGCATCAGATCATTGTAAAGGCTAACAGTGATTTACAGCATATCCAGACCAGGCATCAGATCATTGTAAAGGCTAACAGTGATTTACAGCATATCCAGACCAGGCATCAGATCATTGTAAAGGCTAACAGTGATTTACAGCATATCCAGACCAGGCACCAGATCATTGTAAAGGCTAACAGTGATTTACAGCATATCCAGACCAGGCACCAGATCATTGTAAAGGCCAACAGTGATTTACAGCATATCCAGACCAGGCATCAGATCATTGTAAAGGCTAACAGTCACAACAGGATTTACAGCATATCCAGACCAGGCATCAGATCATTTGCATATCCAAAGGCTAACAGTGATTTACAGCATATCCAGACCAGGCACCAGATCATTGTAAAGGCTAACAGTGATTTACAGCATATCCAGACCAGGCATCAGATCATTGTAAAGGCTAACAGTGATTTACAGCATATCCAGACCAGGCATCAGATCATTGTAAAGGCTAACAGTGATTTACAGCATATCCAGACCAGGCATCAGATCATTGTAAAGGCCAACAGTGATTTACAGCATATCCAGACCAGGCACCAGATCATTGTAAAGGCTAACAGTGATTTACAGCATATCCAGACCAGGCACCAGATCATTGTAAAGGCTAACAGTGATTTACAGCATATCCAGACCAGGCACCAGATCATTGTAAAGGCTAACAGTGATTTACAGCATATCCAGACCAGGCACCAGATCATTGTAAAGGCTAACAGTGATTTACAGCATATCCAGACCAGGCATCAGATCATTGTAAAGGCTAACAGTGATTTACAGCATATCCAGACCAGGCATCAGATCATTGTAAAGGCTAACAGTGATTTACAGCATATCCAGACCAGGCATCAGATCATTGTAAAGGCTAACAGTGATTTACAGCATATCCAGACCAGGCACCAGATCATTGTAAAGGCTAACAGTGATTTACAGCATATCCAGACCAGGCACCAGATCAGATCATTGTAAAGGATCTAACAGTGATTTACCAGGCAGATATCCAG
>NW_027004624.1:0-4830 GCF_036934945.1 Oncorhynchus masou masou
TCATTCCTCAGCTGTTCTACATTTCCCCTAACTAGCTCATTCTCTCTTTCCCCACCTGTTCTCTCTTCCCCCTCTGATTAGGTCTCTATTTCTTTCTCTGTTCCTGCTACTTTCAGTGTCTGATTCTTGTTTGTGTTTTTTGATGCCAGAAGCAAGCTGTCGTCTCGTTTGCTTCCACCTTGTCCTGTCCTGTCGGAGTCTGCCTGCATCCTGCACTATACTAACGTTCTTTTGTTCCGCTGACAACGTTGGAAGAGGATTTATGCCATTCCTGTATTTTCATTAAAGAACTCTGTTTTCTGTTAAAACCGCTTTTGGGTCTTCACTCAAGTTCATAACAGAAGAATCAGACCAAGAATGGACCCAGCGGCTCCGGACCCTTTTCACTCCGCCGTCGAGATCCAGGGAGCCAACATGCCGTTGAGACCCTGGCCGTCCAAGTCTCCGACCTCACAAGACGGGTTCACCAACTCCACCTCGATCCACCGCCCACTTCCAGGGTTTCCGAGTCGCCGGGCCCAGGATCAACAACCCGCCGTGTTACTCTGGGAGCCCACTGAGTGCCGCTCATTCCTCACTCAGTGTGATGTGGTGTTCTCTCTCCAGCCCAACACTTACTCCAGGAGCGCAGCCCGCATCGCCTACGTCATTTCTCTCCTTACCGGACGGGCGCGTGAGTGGGGCACGGCAGTCTGGGAGGCGAGGGCTGAGTGTATTAACCAGTATCAGGACTTTAAGGAGGAGATGATACGGGTTTTTGACCGTTCTGTTTTTGGCGAGAGGCTTCCAGGGCCCTGTCTTCCCTATGTCAGGGGAATAGATCCATAACGGATTATTCTATTGAGTTTCGCACTCTCGCTGCCTCTAGTGACTGGAACGAGCCGGCTTTGCTCGCTCGTTTTCTGGAGGGTCTCCACGTCGAGGTTAAGGATGAGATCCTCTCCCGGGAGGTTCCTTCCAGTCTGGACTCCTTAATAGCTCTCGCTATTCGCATAGAGCGACGGTTTGATCTTCGTCGCCGAGCTCGTGGAAAGGAGCTCACGTTCTCCGTTGCTCCCCTCTCCACATCACTGCCACCTGCCGCATCACTGCCACCCTCCTCCGCCGGCTCGGATGCTGAGCCTATGCAGCTGGGGGTATTCGCATCTCGGCCAAGGAGAGGGAACGGAGAATCCAATCGCCTCTGTCTCTACTGCGGCTCCGCTGGTCATTTTGTCACCTCATGTCCAGTAAAAGGCCAGAGCTCATCAGTAAGAGGAGGGCTACTGGTGGCGCAACTACTCAGGCCTCTCCTTCTGGATCACGCACTACCTTTCCGGTCCATCTCCGCTGGCCCGGTTCATCTGCTTCCTGCAGTGCCTTGATAGACTCTGGGGCGGAGGGCTGTTTTATGGGCGAGACCTGGGCTCGGGAACATGACATTCCTCTCAGACAGTTAGGGGAGCCCAGGGCCTTGTTCGCTTTAGATGGTAGTTCTCTCCCCAAGATTCAGCGTGAGACGCTGCCTTTAACCCTCACTGTCTCTGGTAATCATAGCGAAACCATTTCTTTTTTAATTTTTCGTTCACCTTTTACACCTGTTGTTTTGGGTCATCCCTGGCTAGTGCGCCATAACCCTTCTATTAATTGGTCTAGTAATACTATCCTATCCTGGAATGTTTCTTGTCATGTAACCTGTTTAATGTCTGCTATCCCTCCTGTTTCCTCTGTCTCTTCTTCACAGGAGGAGCCTGGCGATTTGACAGGGGTGCCGGAGGAGTATCACGATCTGCGCACGGTGTTCAGTCGTTCCAAGGCCACTTCTCTCCCTCCACACCGGTCGTATGACTGTAGTATTGATCTCCTTCCGGGAACTACTCCCCCCCGGGGTAGATTATACTCTCTGTCGGCTCCCGAACGTAAGGCTCTCGAGGATTATTTGTCGGTTTCGCTCGCGCCGGTACCATAGTCTCCTCCTCCTCCCCCGCCGGAGCTGGGTTTTTTTTTGTTCAGAAGAAGGACGGGTCCCTGCGCCCATGCGTGGATTATCGAGGCTGAATGACATAACAGTTAAGAATCGTTATCCGCTTCCTCTTATGTCTTCAGCCTTCGAGATCCTGCAGGGAGCCAGGTTTTTCACCAAATTGGACCTTCGTAACGCCTACCATCTCGTGCGCATCAGGGAGGGGACGAGTGGAAGACGGCGTTTAACACTCCGTTAGGGCACTTTGAATACCGGGTTCTTCCTTTCGGCCTCGTTAACGCTCCAGCTGTCTTTCAGGCACTAGTTAACGACGTCCTGAGAGAGACATGCTGAACATTTTTGTTTTCGTTTACATGGACGATATCCTGATTTTTCACCGTCTCTCTCGATTCATGTTCAGCACGTGCGGCGCGTCCTCAGCGCCTTTTGGAGAACTGTCTTTATGTGAAGGCTGAGAAGTGCACTTTTCATGCCGCCTCTGTCCCTTTTCTCGGTTCCGTTATTTCCGCTGAGGGCATTAAGATGGATCCCGCTAAGGTCCAGGCTGTCATTGATTGGCCCGTTCCTAAGTCACGCGTCGAGCTGCAGCGCTTTCTGGGCTTCGCTAATTTCTACCGTCGTTTCATCCGTAATTTCGGTCAGGTGGCAGCTCCTCTCACAGCCCTTACTTCTGTTAAGACGTGCTTTAAGTGGTCCGTTTCCGCCCAGGGAGCTTTTGATCTTCTTAAGAATCGTTTTACATCCGCACCTATTCTTGTTACACCTGACATCTCTAGACAGTTTGTTGTTGAGGTTGACGCGTCAGAGGTGGGCGTGGGAGCCATTCTTTCTCAGCGCTCTCTCTCTGACGGCAAGGTCCATCCTTGCGCGTTTTCTCTCATCGCTTATCGCCGTCAGAACGTAACTATGATGTTGGTAATCGCGAACTGCTCGCCATCCGCTTAGCCCTAGGCGAATGGCGACAGTGGTTGGAGGGCGACCGTTCCTTTTGTCGTTTGGACTGACCATAGGAACCTTGAGTACATCCGTTCAGCCAAAGCGACTTAATGCGCGTCAGGCTCGTTGGGCTCTGTTTTTCGCTCGTTTCGAGTTTGTTATTTCTTATCGTCCGGGCTCAAAAAACACCAAACCTGATGCTTTATCTCGTCTCTTCAGTTCTTCTGAGGTCTCCACCGACCCCGATGGGATTCTCCCTGAGGGCGTGTTGTCAGGTTGACTGTCTGGGAATTGAGAGGCCTGGTGGCCCACTCGGGAACGTGACGCGCGTCGATTTGTCGCCGCTTGTTCGGTCTGCGCGCAGACTAAATCTGGGAACTCTCCTCCTGCCGGCCGTCTCAGACCGCTTCCCATTCCCTCTCGACCGTGGTCTCACATCGCTTTAGATTTTATCACCGGACTGCCTTCATCAGCGGGGAAGACAGTTATTCTTACGGTTGTCGATAGATTCTCTAAGGCGGCTCATTTCATTCCTCTCGATAAGCTCCCTTCTGCTAAGGAGACGGCTCAGATCATTATCGAGAATGTTTTCGAATTCATGGCCTTCCGTCTGGCGTCGTTTCCGACAGAGGTCCGCAGTTCACGTCTCAATTTTGGAGGGAGTTTTGCCGTTTGATTGGGGCTTCCGTCAGTCTCTCGTCCGGCTTTCATCCCCAGTCTAACGGTCAAGCCGAACGGGCCAATCAGACTGTTGGTCGCATTTTACGCAGTCTTTCTTTTCGTAACCCTCGTCTTGGTCAGAACAGCTCCCCTGGGCAGAGTCGCCCACAACTCGCTTCCCTCGTCTGCTACCGGTCTATCCCCTTTTCAGTGTAGCCTCGGGTACCAGCCTCCGCTGTTCTCATCTCAGCTCGCCGAGTCCTGCGTCCCCTCCGCTCAGGCTTTTGTCCAGCGTTGCGAGCGCACCTGGAAGGGGGTCAGGTCGGCACTTTGCCGTAATAGGCGCAGACTGTGAGGGCCGCTAATAGCGTAGGACCAAGAGTCCTAGATATTGTTGCGGTCAGAGAGTATGGCTCTCCACTCAGAACCTTCCCCTTAAGACAGCTTCTCGCAAGTTGGCCTTGCGGTTCATTGGTCCGTTCCGTATTTCCCAGGTCATTAATCCTGTCGCAGTGCGACTTCTTCTCCAGCTATCTTCGTCGCGTTCACCCCGGTCTTCCATGTCTCCTGTGTTAAGCCCGTTCTTGCCCCCCGCTCGTCCCACCCCCCCCCCATCCTTGTCGAGGGGCGCACCCATCTACAGGGTTCGTAAGATTTTGGACATGCGCCCTCGGGGCCGTGGTCATCAGTACCTAGTGGATTGGGAGGTACGGTCCTGAGAGAGAGTTGGGTTCCCTCTCGGGACGTGCTGGACCGTTCGCTGATCGATGATTTCCTCCGTTGCCGCCAGGTTTCCTCCTCGAGTGCGCCAGGAGGCGCTCGGTGAGTGGGGGGGGGGTACTGTCATGTCTTGTTATGTCTGTTCCTGTCCTTTCTCTTCATTCTCTCTCTCTGCTGGTCTTTTAGGTTACCTTCTCTGTCTCTCATTCCTCAGCTGTTCTACATCTCCCCTAACTAGCTCTTTCACTCTTCCCCACCTGTTCTCTCTTCCCCCTCTGATTAGGTCTCTATTTCTTTCTCTGTTCCTGCTACTTTCAGTGTCTGATTCTTGTTTGTGTTTTTGATGCCAGAAGCAAGCTGTCGTCTCGTTTGCTTCCACCTTGTCCTGTCCTGTCGGAGTCTGCCTGGCAGGAGGCATCCTGCACTATACTAACGTTCTTTTGTTCCGCTGACAACGTTGGAAGAGGATTTATGCCATTCCTGTATTTTCATTAAAGAACTCTGTTTTCTGTTAAAACCGCTTTTGGGTCTTCACTCAAGTTCATAACATA
>NW_027004625.1:0-4829 GCF_036934945.1 Oncorhynchus masou masou
TATATAGGGAATAGGGTGCCATTAAAGTCTGCCTGGTGTAGTAGTTCCCCCTGGCAAGAAAGTGAGTATAGATGGAGGCATAGTTCAGACATATGAACCCATTCTAAGGTGATCCTGGCATCCTAGTTAACACTACAGCTGGATTATAGTCGACTAGGTCCGAACCTGGGTCTCATGGGCAAAACAACACTGTGTTAGTCCTATGAGCTTCACGCCCAGGGGCATTAATGACAGCTTCACGTCTCAGGCAAGTTTACTCATTAATGTGAGCGTGACTCACTGAACGACAGGGTAGGTGGAAAGGAGTGGAAGGACAGACGATTAAGAAGCAGACTTGTATGGATTTATATGTGATAATAAACTAGCATTTCCATCATGGCTGGCTGTTGTGGAAAACCCCACAGGGCATGTGAAAGCCCAGTCATTTTGTAACATACTATGAACTGTAAATCATCACCACTCAATCAGGTACACGTGTGCCAACACGCTTATGGGAAGCACATTAAACGGTGTGGATTTGGATACACTTTACACACAGACCCAAGTGTTATCGAGGACATTTCCCAAGACTCCATATACAGAAGAGAATGTTGTTATTTTTTAACTCGCTCTTTTTATCTGTCCGCTTCTGTAAAAGACTGCAGCTGTCATCTCGTAAGAGCCTTAGTTCCTGTCATAAAGTCCCACACGGAGTTGATGGTGCAGTACTAAACATGCTTTGTGATAGCTTTGCCATAAAAACACCCACAGTACCTTGACACCCAAGTGTAAAATCCTACCACAGATTTAACTGAAATAAATGATACAATTGTTATCAACAAGATGCCATATAAAGGATCACTGAGTATTGCTGTGAATTTAAATTCAAACTATTTTGCATATCATGGCACTTTGGGTCCCGGGTCCAGACGAGCCAGATCTTCCACCCAGATTTGCAAATCACATACCACCATAGTCCCTGTGCCAAAGAACACCAAGGTAACCTGTCTAAATGACTACCAACCCATAGTCCTCACCTCTGTAGCCATGAAGGGCTTTGAAAAGCTGGTCATGGCTCACATCAACACCATTATCCCAGAAACACTAGACCCACTCTAATTTGCATACTGCCCCAACAGATCCACAGATGATGCAATCTCTATTGCCCTCCACACTGCCCTTTCCCACCTGGACAAAAGGAACACCTACGTGAGAATGCTATTCATTGACTACAGCTCAGCATTCAACACCATACTGCCCTCAAAGCTCATCTCTAAGCACCCTAGACTAAACACCTTCCTCTGAAACTGGATCCTGGACTTCCTGACAGGCAGCCCTCAGGTGGTAAAGGTAGGTAACACATGTGCCACACTGATCTTCAACACAGGGGCCCCTCAGGGGTGCGTGCTCAGTCTCCTCTGTTACTCCCTGTTCACCCATGACCAAGCACGACTCCAACACTATCATTAAGTTTGCCGTCGACACAACAGTGGTAGGCCTGATCACTGATAATGATGAGAGCTTATAGGGAGGAGATCAGAGACTTGGCAGTCTGGTGCCAGGACAACAACTTCTCCTTCAACGTGATCAAGACAAAGGAGATGATTGTGGACTACAGAAAAGGAGGACGAGCAACGCCCCCATTCTCATCGGCGGGGCTGTAGTGGAACAGGTTGAGAGCTTCAAGTTCCTTGGTGTCCACATCACCAAAAAACGATCAATGTATTGTATGAAACATTGGATGAAACATTTGGCTGGTTATATAAAAGCATTTGAGGCGACAGAAAAACAAAGATGCCATATAAAGGATCACTGAGTATTGCTGTAAATTAAATTCAACCTATTTTGCATATCATGCTTGTTCCTATGCAAAGTGTGCCAATTAGGAACTATATGTTAAAACAGTCACCACAAGGACCTAAAAAAGGGGCTACACCTCAAAGGCCCAACATCAACACAGGCTGTGATTTTGGCCAGTTTACCGCAGTTCTAGTTAAACTCAGCATTACGTAATAAATACGGGGACTTAAAACAATAAATATCCCCCAGGAGAGCAGGGTTCAGCAATATAAATACAATCTCACTGATGGACCAGGTCAAGTCCCTTTTATACTGAGGGAGGAAATACATGCATGAGCATCACTGTTAGCTGTAAATCCTTGACATGCATTTATCTTCCATCTCAACCAGATATCCAGCTGTATATCATTTTCTTTTGATAGACAAAGGCCTAAAAAAAGTACATGTAGTTCTTATAGGACCGTGTGCCACAATATCATCTGTCGTCACTGTTGCCTGTACAACAATCCTGACATTCTCAAACGTTTTCTTAAGGTGGGCATTTGATATCACTTTCACAAGGGTGCAATGAACAACATTGATTGTGAATTCCTTGTGTTAATTATTTGTTGTTAGGTCAAGTTTATCACAAATCAGCAGTGGGAGGTGGCATTGATCAAGGTAGGCTACTGACATGTTTTTATCTGTCCTTTGATGTCCTGCAACTGGAGAGAGATTGGGTTGAGGTTAAGGTGTGAACTGCGTTTTTCCCCGCATGTTTCCGGTACTCGACGGACATATAGTCCATTTAAGGATATGTTTTGGTTCAGTTAACTGACTAATAATTTCTAGGATTTCCCATAGTGTAAGCATATATTCTACAGAAGTTTTGGAATGAAATGAAGAAACGGGGGTGTGTCTTTTCGAAGAAACTGTAAAGAAATACGCCCCCGTGTAATTTACTGCCAAAGAAACTGCGTTTTACGACACGGACGGACCGATACTATTCTGATAACACATTTTAGCTCTGTGGTTATGTCTTATAATTTAGGTTAAAGGTAGATTGCGTTTTTTTTAAATTAAATCTAAGAATAAGTCTCATTGTTATTTCGGTTTCTTAAATTTCGTGTATTTGGATTTGATACGGCATGATGTTGGCTTTTTGTGGTTCATTGATATTCTAATGGTTTTGGTCACGCGGTTTCCACACTGGGTAAGTTGGTTAACCTGAATGAAAACTTTGAAACCTACATTGCTTTGATTGAAGAACAATGTGGGTTATTATTATTCTGATTACAAATGGGAAGGGATGTTTGCGGTAATAGGATTAGCTATGTAATAACTGTATTTTTTTTGTCTGTAGGTTCTCTTTTTAAGTCATGGTGTTTTGCCCACTTGTAGTAATTCGGCACACTATGTACTAAATCATCTCACATCATCTTTTGTCAGTATCCTAACCGCCTAACGTCCCCACATAATGTTATAAAAATACAAATGGGCAGTAATTCGGAGTCGTCTGCCTGTGTTTGAACCTGCTCTTAGAATAAACAGACAACTCCTCATTATGCCTCACCTGCTCCTCAATTCTAACTATAAACCACAGGTTGTCAAATTAATCTTGTATTTCATTCTAACATACATTAATTAGGTAGGCAACTATTTGCGTAGGACATAGCTGCTAGGCATAAATAAATGTACTTTGGTCTTACATTAGCTTACCCAATCTACAGTATAATAAAATGTTAAAATCAGATTCAATGGTACCAAAGGTGGTTTAACACGGGTATGGTAAATCCCGGGACTGGTTATCTCCTTGAGTGCTTGCTTGGGTGCAGACCTGCCTGTTCTTTTCCAAGTAGGCTCATAAAACAAACATCGGTGCTTTACTATGATAAGCATGAGCAGGGCAATGTAGGTACTCTGCAGTTGGTTGTGGGCAAGGCAGTGTTGCAAAAATGGGTTTAATAGTTTATGAAAGGACTTTTGAAACAATACAGACGGGCAACAATGTAGCCCAACTCACCTGGACAAAGTAACACTCTTATTGCTTCCTCATTGCTGCCAATATTTACCTGCCATTTTCAAGAAGGAAAAAGCAGTGTCTAATACATTATAAGTCAACGGAGATCTCGGGTTGAATGAAGTTGTGACGTGTCGTTTAGGTTGATCACCAGTTGTCTAACAGGAATTGCCCGAAGATTGCTGACATGAGAAGTTGGCGTTTCTCAATAACACTTTGATTAACAAATTATTTCATTTGATTTGTTTACAGAGTGGTGGTTGTTTAGCAACAAAACCGACGTTTGCACAACTACGGGGCAAAACAGGGTTGGCTTAGATTGTTGAGAAACTATATACATCCTTCATATGTTTGTTGAAAACAAACAATCATATCAAAGCACTGCTCCGGGGCGCGCTTCATTTTCGTGATGCGGAGTCAATCACCACCTTCCGGAGACACCTGAAACCCCACCTCTTTAAGGAATACCTAGGATAGGATAAAGTAATCCTTCTCACCCCCCCCCTTAAATGATTTAGATGCACTATTGTAAAGTGGCTGTTCCACTGGATGTCATAAGGTGAATTCACCAATTTGTAAGTCGCTCTGGATAAGAGCGTCTGCCAAATGACTTAAATGTAATGTAAATGTAATGCGATTTGATTGGGGCAGAAATCCGTGTGTTGTGATTCTGGATAGCCAGATAGTTAGCAACAATTACAAGCTAAAATAAAAATGGTTTTTATTTTATTTTTTTACAAGAAGCTGCCATATGGGCAATCGTAGGTGGCTCGTTTCAGCTAGTTTGATATTGTTATTGATACCATCCCTTAGAATATTGCAGTTCTGAAACTGCAGGAAAAGTTCAGCAACTGCAGTTAACTGTGGTATTTGACCCAGTAATTGCAGAATAATTGCACTGTATCTGCAGATACACTGAGAAATTATTGTAGTAAATAAAACTTTTATTTTGGAAGTAGTATTTGCAGAATACTGCACTAACTGCAATTATAAACAGGGTGGTTCGAGCCCTGAATGCTGTTTGGCTGACAGCCATGGTATATCAGACCGC
>NW_027004626.1:0-4828 GCF_036934945.1 Oncorhynchus masou masou
GTGTCTTCAGAAAGTGTTCATACCCCTTAACTTTTTCCTCATTTTGTTTTCTTACACCCTGAATTCCAAATGGATAAAATTATATATATATTTTATCATCTCATCCAGCTGCAGACAATAACCCATAATGACAAAGTGAAATCATGTTTTTCATGATTTTTTTTCTCAAATGTATTGAAAATGAAATACAGAAAAATAGTATTCACAATACATGTTAGAATCACCTTTGGCAGCGATTAAAGCTGTGAATCTTTATGGGTAAGTCTCCAAAAGCTTTGCACCCCTGGATTGTACCATATTTGCAATATCACAATATTTACAGTACCTGTCAAAAGTCTGGACACACCTACTCATTTAAGGGTTTTTCTTTATTTATATATATATTTTTTTACATTTTAGAATAATAGTGAAGACATCAAAACTATGAAATAGCACAATTGTAATCATGTAGTAAGCAAAAAGTGTTAAACAAATCCAAATATATTTTATATTTGAGAATCTTCGAAGTAGCCATCCTTTTCCTTGACTACTTTGCACACTCTTGGCATTCTCTCAAACCTTTTCATGAGGTAGTCACCTGGAATACCTGGAAACAACCAATAGGTTGTTTTTGTGACAAGGTAGGCATGGTGTACAGAAGATAGCCCTATTTGGTAAAAGACCAAGTCCTTTCAAGCTTAACATCCTTATCATTTATCGCCCTCCAGGTTCCCTCGGAGAGTTCATCAATGAGCTTGATGCCTTGATAAGCTCCTTTCCTGAGGACGGCTCACCTCTCACAGTCCTGGGCGACTTTAACCTCCCCACGTCTACCTTTGACTCATTCCTCTCTGCCTCCTTCTTTCCACTCCTCTCCTCTTTTGACCTCACCCTCTCACCTTCCCCCTCTACTCACAAGGCAGGCAATACGCTCGACCTCATCTTTACTAGATGCTGTTCTTCCACTAACCTCATTGCAACTCCCCTCCAAGTCTCCGACCACTACCTTGTATCCTTTTCCCTCTTGCTCTCATCCAACACTTCCCACACTGCCCCTACTCGGATGGTATCGCGTCCCAACCTTCGCTCTCTCTCCCCCCGCTACTCTCTCCTCTTCCATCCTATCATCTCTTCCCTCTGCTCAAACCTTCTCCAACCTATCTCCTGATTCTGCCTCCTCAACCCTCCTCTCTTCCCTTTCTGCATCCTTTGACTCTCTATGTCCCCTATCCTCCAGGCCGGCTCGGACCTCCCCTCCCGCTCCGTGGCTCGACGACTCATTGCGAGCTCACAGAACACGGCTGCGGGCAGCCGAGCGGAAATGGAGGAAAACTCGCCTCCCTGCGGACCTGGCATCCTTTCACTCCCTCCTCTCTACATTTTCCTCCTCTGTCTCTGCTGCTAAAGCCACTTTCTACCACTCTAAATTCCAAGCATCTGCCTCTAACCCTAGGAAGCTCTTTGCCACCTTCTCCTCCCTCCTGAATCCTCCTCCCCCCCTCCTCCCTCTCTGCAGATGACTTCGTCAACCATTTTGAAAAGAAGGTCGACGACATCCGATCCTCGTTTGCTAAGTCAAACGACACCGCTGGTTCTGCTCACACTGCCCTACCCTGTGCTCTGACCTCTTTCTCCCCTCTCTCTCCAGATGAAATCTCGCTTCTTGTGACGGCCGGTCGCCCAACAACCTGCCCGCTTGACCCTATCCCCTCCTCTCTTCTCCAGACCATTTCCGGAGACCTTCTCCCTTACCTCACCTCGCTCATCAACTCATCCCTGACCGCTGGCTACGTCCCTTCCGTCTTCAAGAGAGCGAGAGTTGCACCCTTCTGAAAAAACCTACACTCGATCCCTCCGATGTCAACAACTACAGACCAGTATCCCTTCTTTCTTTTCTCTCCAAAACTCTTGAACGTGCCGTCCTTGGCCAGCTCTCCCGCTATCTCTCTCAGAATGACCTTCTTGATCCAAATCAGTCAGGTTTCAAGACTAGTCATTCAACTGAGACTGCTCTTCTCTGTATCACGGAGGCGCTCCGCACTGCTAAAGCTAACTCTCTCTCCTCTGCTCTCATCCTTCTAGACCTATCGGCTGCCTTCGATACTGTGAACCATCAGATCCTCCTCTCCACCCTCTCCGAGTTGGACATCTCCGGCGCGGCCCACGCTTGGATTGCGTCCTACCTGACAGGTCGCTCCTACCAGGTGGCGTGGCGAGAATCTGTCTCCTCACCACGCGCTCTCACCACTGGTGTACCCCAGGGCTCTGTTCTAGGCCCTCTCCTATTCTCGGTATACACCAAGTCACTTGGCTCTGTCATAACCTCACACGGTCTCTCCTATCATTGCTATGCAGACGACACACAATTAATCTTCTCCTTTCCCCCTTCTGATGACCAGGTGGCGAATCGCATCTCTGCATGTCTGGCAGACATAGCAGTGTGGATGACGGATCACCACCTCAAGCTGAACCTCGGCAAGACGGAGCTGCTCTTCCTCCCGAGGAAGGACTGCCCGTTCCATGATCTCGCCATCACGGTTGACAACTCCATTGTGTCCTCCTCCCAGAGCGCTAAGAACCTTGGCGTGATCCTGGACAACACCCTGTCGTTCTCAACTAACATCAAGGCGGTGGCCCGTTCCTGTAGGTTCATGCTCTACAACATCCGCAGAGTACGACCCTGCCTCACACAGGAAGCGGCGCAGGTCCTAATCCAGGCACTTGTCATCTCCCGTCTCGCTGTTGGCTGGGCTCCCTGCCTGTGCCATTAAACCCCTACAACTCATCCAGAACGCCGCAGCCCGTCTGGTGTTCAACCTTCCCAAGTTCTCTCACGTCACCCCGCTCCTCCGCTCTCTCCACTGGCTTCCAGTTGAAGCTCGCATCCGCTACAAGACCATGGTGCTTGCCTACGGAGCTGTGAGGGGAACGGCAGTACCTCCAGGCTCTGATCAGGCCCTACACCCAAACAAGGGCACTGCGTTCATCCACCTCTGGCCTGCTCGCCTCCCTACCACTGAGGAAGTACAGTTCCCGCTCAGCCCAGTCAAAACTGTTCGCTGCTCTGGCCCCCCAATGGTGGAACAAACTCCCTCACGACGCCAGGACAGCGGAGTCAATCACCACCTTCCGGAGACACCTGAAACCCCACCTCTTTAAGGAATACCTAGGATAGGATAAAGTAATCCTTCTCACCCCCCCCTTAAATGATTTAGATGCACTATTGTAAAGTGGCTGTTCCACTGGATGTCATAAGGTGAATTCACCAATTTGTAAGTCGCTCTGGATAAGAGCGTCTGCCAAATGACTTAAATGTAATGTAAATGTAAGAGAACCTGTGGTTGTTTTGGAATACCTAAAATCTGCAATTCAATCTATGACATCTGTCACGCCCTGGTCGAAATATATTATATTTATCTTCATTTATTTGGTCAGGCCAGGGTGTGACATGGGTTATTGTGGTGTGTTTTTGTCTTGGGGTTTTGTGGGGTGTCTAGCATAGTCTATGGCTGCCTGAGGCGGTTCTCAATCAGAGTCAGGTGATTATCATTGTCTCTGATTGGGAACCATATTTAGGCAGCCATATTCTTTGAGTGTTTCGTGGGTGATTGTTCCTGTCTCTGTGTTTATGTTCACCAGATAGGCTGTATAGTTTTTCACGTTCCGTCTGTTGTTTTGTACATTTCAGTTATTTCATGTCTAGTCTATTTTCTTTAAATAAACATGAGTAACCACCATGCTGCATTTTGGTCCGCTCCTCCTTCAACAGAAGAACGCCGTTACAACATCCTTTAGCATAGTTGCTGTAGACAGACAACAATGTGGCTTTTAAAGTCAATTTCAATTTGTATTCGTGGTAAACGCTGCTCAAGACTAAATTACCTTTAAAAGCTGCATTGTCAGCGATCTAGTGCTATAGCGAGCCATGGTTGAATCCCGGCCTTAACTGTTATGTTGAAGCAAGCTACTTTACAGGAGGAACTTCCCACCTGACTTCCTGTGCCGGGTCCACAGACAGTTTACTGACGGCAATCAAGAAACGGTCAGTGAGGTCTTTCTTCCCCGACAGGAGACGAGCCGTCCCCATGACCTCAGCCAGTCTCTCCAGGTGCTGAGCAGTGCAGCTCCTCACCGCAGCGTTACGGTGGCTGAGGAAGGAAAAACAGAGCACATCAGTTACATGTCATAGAGATACATGAGTTAGGAGATTAATGATAATGGATTGTATTGATGAAGTCTCATCGATGGATCAAAATGTTCGGTAAGACTTTATATTAAGGTCCCTTAATATACCATTTATAAACTGTTTGTAAAGAGTTTACTTACCATTTATTAATCATTATTCCTACATTTGTAAACGTCAATAAGAAATCTATAGTTATTTACACATTTATAAACGCTATTTTAAATTATTTGTTCATGACTTATCAGATAATTAATAAGGTGTTTGATCATAGTATGTTCACAATTTGTAAATGATTAATAATGTACTACTAATGTACTATAAACCAGTTATAAAGTAGTTATTGTCAAGGCATTTGTTAATGGTTGATTAATGGTTTGACTCACCATTTATAAACGTATTTATAAATGTATTTTGTAAATGTCACAAATGGTGTATTTATTAATGAGTGCATTTATGAATGTGAGTACATGTACTTACGAATACCTCAGTGCCTCACTAATAGCCCCTAATCTAAAGTGTTCACTATATATACACTTTATAAAGGTTTATAAATGACTTGTTACTCCCCAAAGGCTAGCACACATCAGTAGACAATACCTCTCCACCAATGGCTAAAAATAATCTAAACAACACAATGGTAAAATAAGAAGTACACAACACAAG
>NW_027004627.1:0-4828 GCF_036934945.1 Oncorhynchus masou masou
TAGTTAATTACATTTACATGATTAGTTTAATCGGGTAATATTAATTACAGAGAATTGGTTTGATAAAATAGCATGTCATATATCATTTAATCCATAGTAAAGGCACAACAACAGCCATAATTATTTTGCAGTGCATGGTGATCAAACAGATTTCCTGTTATATTCATCAGAGGTGTAGGGAGGGTGAAGTCTATGAATCCAAAAAATAGTAATTATACAGATTATTAACAAAACATGCACACGACAGCATTCATACCTTGGTGTTTGTCGTAAATGTTAAGGTAAAGAGCATAGGATACATTGTCCGTAATTAGAGGCCTATGGGATTTTCAATGAAGAGGCAAGGGAAGAGGATGGTACATGTGATCTGAATAACGTACCATACCAATACCAATACTTGCAACACCTGAGAAGTTCAGTCATCTGCGCCCAAAACAGCTAGCCTTCAACATATTCTTATTGCCGACATGTTCTTACCTCTTTGTTGATTGATAGCCATTGAATTGTGTCCATTTTCTGTTTTAGAAGATCTGAACCAATAAAAGATAGATGGTATTGTCATAAAATAATTTAAATGTAGATCATACTAGGGAAAAAATCTTACCTTAAATTGAGGAGATCTTTACATTTTGCAGTTAGGTGCCTGAACCTACTGTCCTTTCAAATTCAAATCCAAATGTTTCATTTGGGTAGTTAGTTTGTGTGGGTTCTTGCAGAAACCTAAGGAGGTTTTGATGAGCCCCACCTGCTATGAGGTTCTTGGAATAACCTTTTAGGGGCCATTTTCAGTGTCAAGAACACAAAGGTTCTTCAAAGAACTTTTACGATCTTAGAAGAACCCTTGTTGAACCCCTAATTTTGAGTGTAGGTAAAAAGCATAGAGCGCTGGCTAAGGAATGAAGCGTCAAGGTCAAGTGGATAAGAGTTACATTTTGAGTTATTTTTGATAAAAATGACAATGATGCCGGATTGGGTCACAGGCTGCCAGAGATATGCTATATCAGATGGAAAGTTGTTCGGCTTCTCCTTGATGGTACAGTCTCCAACTCTGTAAGCCTCTGCAAATTTGAGAAAAGCTCTTAATAACTGTTTACAAGCGACTGAGTCACCTTAATGAATGTTCATGTCTGGCCAATGACAAGGGACAGAAATCTCCAACAAGCACCTATTTGTTTGTTTTGGACCTTACTCCACTTCTTCCTGGGCCTGTTCTCCGGTCTTTCTGTGGTCTCTCTCTGGTCTTTCTGGCCAAGTGAAGCTAAGAAACATAAAGGGCCAATTCCCCTCAGCAATTTGCAGGCTGGAGCCAAAATCAACTTCCCTGCTTCTCTCCTCTCTTATCTGCCAAGCTCTCCTCTGCTTCCCATTGGGCCCCTGTGACCGACACACCAAGCAGGCGGTGTCCAGCAGAAGAGTGAGCCCAGCTGTTATGGAGATGATGTTTTGATGATTAGGGAAACATAATTGGGACACATAACTGTTCCGTACTGCAATCTGGGTGGTGCCATTTGACTCTAGGGCATTTAGTCATACATACTTTCATAGATGCAATAACATAAACAAAGCAATCCAGTATGGAAATGGTTCATTCACAGTTTAGGGCACAAGAGCTGTCTGTAAACTCCGAATTGCATCCACAAGCTTCCCAGCCGGAACAGTTTGGGAGAGTTTGTGCATACAGTACTGGTCAAAAGTTTGGACACACCTACTCAATCAAGGGTTTTTCTTTATTTTTACTATATTCTACACTGTAGAATGGAATCATGTAGATTTTAGATTCTTCAAAGTAGCCACCCTTTGCCATGATGGCAGCTTGGCATTCTCTCAACCAGCTTCACCTGGAATGCTTTTCCAACAGTCTTGAATGAGTTCCCAAATATGCTGAGCAGTTGATGGCTGCTTTTCCTTCACTCTGCGGTCCAACTCATCACACACCATCCTAATTGGGTTGAGGTCGGGTGATTGTGGAGGCCAGGTCATCTGATGCAGCACTTCATCATTCTTCTTCTTGGTCAAATAGCCCTTAAACTGCCTGGAGGTGTGTTGGATCATTGTCCTGTTGAAAAACAAATGATACTCCCATTAACTTCTTATAGCTGCAGGGGCACTTTTGAGTAGCTTGGATGAATAAGGTGCCCAAAGTAAACGGCATGCTCCTCAGTCTCAGTTGCTAATATATGCATATTATTACTAGTATTGGATAGAAAACACCCTGAGGTTTCTAAACATGTTTGAATGATGTCTGTGAGTATAACAGAACTCATATGGCAGGTAAAATCCTGAGTTGAAATCAAAACAGGAAGTGAGAAATCTGAGGCTGGTATGTACTCAACACAGTTCCCATTGAAATCCCCTTGAGATATGAATGATGTTGCACTTCCTAGGGCTTCCACCAGATGTCAACCATCTACAGAAATTTGAATGAGGCTTCTACTGTGTGGTGGGACTGAATGACAGCAGAATGAATCAGGTGTCTGGCAGTCAGCCATTTTCTGGTCACACGCATTCCACATGATAGCCACCTGCGTTCCATGGCTCCTGAAGACACAAAGGAATACTCCGGTTGGAACTTTATTGAAGATTAATGTTAAAAACATCCTAATGATTGATTCTGTACTTAGTTTGAAATGTTTCTTCGACCTATAATATAACTTTTAAATTTTTTGTCTGACATAACGCTGAACAGAACGAGTATTTGGATATGTATACCAAACGTGCTAACAAAAGTAGCTAATTGGACATAAATAACGGACATTATCGAAGCATTTATCGTGGACCTGGGATTCCTTGGAGTGCATTCTGATGAAGATCATCAAAGGTAAGGGAATATTTAGCATGTAATTTATGGTTTATGTTGACTACAACATGGCTGCTATTTTGACTTGATTGTTCTGAGCGCCGTCTCAGATTATTGCATTATTGCATGGTTTGCTTTTTCCGTAAAGTTTTTTGAAATCTGACACAGCGGTTGCATTAACCTAGGTGGCACTATTTTTATTTTTGGAAAAATAACGTTCCCAAAGTAAACAGCATATTTCTCAGGACCAGATGCTAAAATATGCATATAATTGACAGATTAGGATAGAAAACTCTATAAAGTTTCCAAAACTGTCAAAATATTGTTTGTGAGTATAACATAACTGATATTGCAGGTGAAATCCTGAGGAAAATCAAAACAGGAAGTGGCATTTGAAAACTCCATGTTCCATAGCGTCATTGTATGGCCGGATGCCAGCAGAGTTTTGCTTGGCGCAACAGAGTTTGGGCAGCCATTGTCTTTTCTACTGCTACTGAAAAGGACAGTTGCGGTTGATATATTATCGATAATATATTTTAAAAACAACCTGAGGATTGATTATAAAAAACATTTGACATGTTTCTATAGACATTACGGATACTATTTGGAATTTGTCTGTGTTGTCGTGACCGCTCTTTCCTGTGGATTTCTGAACATAACATGCCAAACAAACAGGTATTTTGGATATAAAAATAATCTTTATGGAACAAAAGGAACATTTATTGTGTAACTGGGAGTCTCGTGAGTGAAAAATCCGAAGATCATCAAAGGTAGATGATTCATTTGATTGCTTTTTGGATTTTTGTGACCAAGCGATCGATAAACTTACACAAAAGCTTGGATTGCTTTCGCTGTAAAGCATATTTTCAAAATCTGACACAACAGGTGGATTAACAAAAGGCTAAACTGTGTTTTGCTATATTGCACTTGTGATTTCATGAATATAAATATTTTTAGTTTTATTATTTGAATGTGGCGCTATGCATTTCAGCGGTTGTTGATGACAATTATCCCGCTAAAGGGATGGGTAGCGTCAAGTTAACCTCTTACATCTATGGGGGCGCTATTTCATTTTTGGATGAAAAACGTTCCCGTTTTAAACAAGATATTTTGTCACAAAAAGATGCTCGACTATGCATATAATTGATAGCATTCGAAAGAAAACACTCTGACGTGTCCAGAAATACCAAGATATTCTCTGTGCGTGCCCTAGAACGTGAGCTTCAGGCAAAACCAAGATGAGATGGCATCCAGGAAATGACAAGGATTTTTGAGGCTCTGTTTTCCATTGTCTCCTTATATGGCTGTGAATGCGAGAGGAATGAGCCTGCCCTTTCTGTCGTTTCCCCAAGGTGTCTGCAGCATTGTGACGTATTTGTAGGCAGATCATTGGAAGATTGACCATAAGAGACCACATTTACCAGGTGTCCGCCCGGTGTCCTGCGCCGAAATTGGTGCGCAAAAGTCACCTGCCAGTATTTTTACATGCGATACAGAGAGGAAAGCAAGCTTCCACGAACTGCATATCAATGAAGAGATATGTGAAAAAACACCTTGAGGATTGATTCCAAACAACGCTTGCCATGTTTCGGTCGATATTATGTAGTTAATCCGGAAAAAGTTTTACGTTGTAGGTGACTGAATTTTCGGTTCGTTTCGGTAGCCAGACGCAATGTAGAAAACGGAACGATTTCTCCTACACACAGACGCTTTCAGGAAAAACTGCGCATTTGGTATGTAACTGAGAGTCTCCTCATTGAAAACATCAGAAGCTCTTCAAAGGTAAATGATTTTATTTATTTGGTTATCTGGTTTTTGTGAAAATGTTGCGTGCTAAATGCTACTCAAAATGCTATGCTAGCTTTGCATACTATTACACAAATTAGTCAATTTCTATGGTTCAAAAGCATATTTTGAAACTCTGAGATGACAGTGTTGTTAAGAAAAGGCTAAGCTTGAGAGCAGACGCATTATTTTCATTTTATTTGCGATTTTCAGAAATCGTTAACGTTGCGTTATGCTAATGAGCCT